>NC_054379.1:39668449-39700949 GCF_017654675.1 Xenopus laevis | reverse complement strand
GCTACAATTTCATTCCTTTTACCCAGTGCTGAAAATTCCTCTGTGGAGATGGATAAAAAGGTAACTTTCCGTCACGTAACTTGTTTTTAGGTCCCCTTTAATGTCATACACTGTCTTCACTTGTATTTGTTGTCTGTATAATCTTTAACGTAGGGATGCACCGAATCCACTATTTTGAATTCGGCCAAACCCCCGAATCCTTCACAAAAGATTTGTCCGAATACCGAATCCTAATTTGCATATGGGAAGGGGAAAACTTTCTGTGCATCCCTAGTTTTATATTAATATAGCTTTTTTTGCAGCAACTCTCCAGCTTATACTGGCAGCAGTTATCCTAGCAACTAGGCAATGATGTGAATAAGAGACTGGAATATGTGTAGAAAGATAAGTAATAAAAAGTAGCTCTAACTATAAAATTGTAAACGATTCAGATGAAGGCAAATCATCTTAAAACTAGAAAAAAAAGACCAATGGAAAAGTTGCTAACAATAGGCCGTTCTTTAACATACAACCCCTTTAAGATCTGAACAATGATAGATAAATGGAAGCTTTAAATTATTGACCTGGAGAACCAAGAAGCTTTGGACCATTTATAACATTAACGTTGTTTCTGTAATGTTTAGTGCGACAATATTAAAAAAAATAGAAAAACAACAGATCATAGTTGTTCATGCTGAACACGTGTGTATGCCCCTTATTTTATCTTTTATTGTGCTATCTTTCATATTATATCAGCCCAATGAGACAATTTTTCTTCTTTTTATTTGGGACCCCTATGTAAAACAGATACAATTGCCAATTTAAGTTTGCTCCTTTGAGCCAACCAAGAGTAGAAATGCATTGCAGCATCTGTTCTTGATCCCAAGTGTTTCTATAAACCTCATACGTGTACTCAGGCCAAAAACAGACAAAGGCTGTTTGCAGCACAAGATCAGTCCATAGCTCTGGTATTTCTCATGCGTGCCATTTAGCTGATGTCCGCAATAATCGCAAAAGCCTGTGTTTAATTCAAGAAAAATCCATTTTTGCATTCCCACTTGAAGCTACAGTGACATTTGCTGCTCATTCTTTGAGGTACAGAAAGTGGATAGACTTAAAAAAAAAAAAAAAAAGTACAAAGCTTTTATAGCTATATACCTTGTCTTCCTGCAGTACTTAAGAAGAAAGGGCACTACACCCAAGGAGGACTGTGCATGCATTCTCCGTAAAGTAGTACATATATATATGCACTTGTAGATCTGATGAAAATTCTTTGTGCAATGCATTCTTTTGTATTTTGAAGAATGTTAAGTTGGGTCACATTTTTAAAAACAGAGATAGAAAGTTCAAAAAAGTATAGCACTCAACAGGGCTTAGCAAAATATGAAGAGCAATTTATTTACATGGTCACCTTTAAGCTATGTTATATGGATATGTTATAAAATGGCAAATTCTAAAAAAAAGTTTCAATTGGCCTTTATTTTTATTTATTTTTTATAGTTAATGAAGTATTTGCATTTTTCTTCTGACCATTTTCCAGGTTTACTGAACCCATCTAAAGAGTAAATGTTCTGGAATGCTACAAATTTATCACTACTTTTTATTACTTATAACTCTGTTAAGGCCATATCCTATTCATATTTCATTCTTTTCAAATTCAAATCAGTGCATGGTTGCTAGGTTAATTTGGACCCCAACAACCAGATGGCTGAAACTGCAAAGTGGAAGGCTACTGGTTAAAAAGCTAAATGACTCAGAATTGTCACAGAATATCACTCTCTACAGCATACTAAAAGTTAATTGAAAGGTAAATAATCCTTTAAGTTCTGTGCCAAAACTGTCATAGTTTTAGCCTTTGCCTGCAATCAGGTATATGACTTTCTATTCACAAGTTGTGTGTGTGTGTATATATATATATATATATATGTGTGTATATATATATATATATATATATATATATATATATATATATATATATATATATATATATATTATATATATAATATATATAATATATATATATATATATATATATATAATTATTTTTTTCCAGCTTATTGTCTCACTTCTGCTGTGCATTCTGGATTGGTGCATGGCTCTACCTCTTGACATCTTGTTAGAGCCAATATCTACCTTCACAATTGATGAATCTCATTCACCCAAAGCATCTCTCCTTGACTACATATACAGGGTAAGTGTCCAGCATGACTCTATGTTTTAAAATCTCCTGTTAGTTTGGTGGCATGGTCTTAACCATCTTCTAAAATTCACCAACCCCCAATCATCTTGTATCATAAAGCTAGTGTCACGTGGGCAACTTCTATCATAGCAATATGATATTATCAAATGTTGATTATTCTGTATGCATGAAACTCTACCAGGCAAGTTACTGACTGCTAGGTAATTGCTGGTTTTAAATTGGTTGTTCATGTGCTCATTTATATACATCTCCTCCCATACCTGTAATATATTTTAAACAAATGAGCGTATGAGCTGAAGTTGAGCAGGCTATTTGCAAAAAAAGGCCCAAACAGCTAATTATTTTGTGGCTCTTTGCCCAAAAAGTTTCTTGCATGAATCATAAAATGTAATTCTAAGCAATATTCTAATATACATTGATAAACACTGTTCAGTGGTTTAATGCTGTTTATAAATGTAATTGCAGTTTAAATCTGTCTGTTATATAATCTTTGCATTGCTGGTTCTGACTCCCAACACAATGCAGCAGAAGCTAGCTTTAAAATCATAGAGAAACTGAATAGAATCACATATGCTTTAAATGTGCAAAAAGTTTAGGCGTACAGATGAACTTAAATTGTCTAAAAAGAAGGACTGTGTTGCTTTAAAAGATACAGGTATGGGATCCGTTCTCCAGAAAGCTCTGAATTACGGAATGCCTGTCTCACATTGGGGCAAATTCACTAAGATTCGTAGTTGCGCCAGGCATAACTTCGCCGCACTTCGCCACACTTCGCCAGGCGTAGTTTCGCCAGCGCTTCGCAAGTTCACTAAAATCCGAAGTTGCGCTTAGGGGTAGCGTAAGGTTGCGAGTTGCGCTACCGTTGATTCGCTAAGCGAAGCTACGCTAGGGATGGTTAATTTGCATACGGCACCAAATTCAAATTTCAATGGAGGAATACGTACAATCACTACAAATGCCTGGGAAACCTTCAAAACATCAAATAAAATGGTTTTTTTTGCCCTACACATGTGCCCCCTGTATAGTTAAGTTGCCATGAGTTAGGAAATGTAGGGGGGGAAGGAGAGGAGCCCCAAAAAAAAATTCGATCTTTTTCAGCCTATCACCCATAATATAGAAAAAACGCCAGCGTTTTTTGGGACTTAGAAAAAATGTGAACTTTTTTTGAAGCAATCCCTATCTACTCTATTGCGCTTCGCCTGGTCTGAGGTGGCGAAGGAAGTCTAGCGTAAAAGGTAGCGTTAAGTACAATGCGCGCGTTAGTGAATTTGCGTAGTTCCGTTGCGAAAATTCGCCAAGCGTAAGGGTGTGAAGTAACACTAGCGAATTTACGCCAGCGTTCGTTAGTGAATTTGCGAAGTAACGAAAAAGACCAACGCTAGCGAATTGACGCTAGCGTTAGGCGCTTCGGCACTTAGTGAATTTGCCCCATAATAATCCACATCTTTTAAAATAATTTCCCTTTTCTCTGTAATAATAAAACAGTTCCTTGTACTTGATCCAAACTAAAATGTACTTAATCCTTATTGGAAGCAAAACCAGCCAATTGAGTTTATTTAATGTTTAAATGATTTTCTAGTTAATTTAGTTATAGATATAAAGATATATTATAATATCAGACAATTTCAGCAGAATTATCTTTTATTTTTTTTAAGGTCTTGCACTGCTGCGTTTGTGGATCCAATACATATACTCAGCAAAGTCAGTACATTTTAAGTTTGGCAGACCTCTCCTCCATGGACTATGATCCATTTCTGCCTCTGGGGAATGTGAAAAACTCCGAGCCACCACAGTTCTTTTCCACTGTTGAACTAGGTGATCTCCTTACTGTTGTAGAAGGTAAGTGACATAATCAGCAGTTTTATGCCACATATGGGGTTTTTCAGACATGGGGAGAAACACATGGGCTCAGCCATGCAGCCTTCTCAGATGTGCCTTTTCTTGTCAAAATCATGTTGCCATTAAAATCAGTGGCAGAATGCACTGACAGTGACATTTGATTCTCCACTAGTAGAAATACACCAGTAGAGCAAATGCTACTTCTGCCATTAGCCTTACAGGTCGATCAGTTGCTAATGTTTGGCTATAGTGCATCCATATTTAGCCAGGGTGCATTAAATTAATTA
This sequence comes from Xenopus laevis, assembly GCF_017654675.1. Lineage (NCBI taxonomy): Eukaryota > Metazoa > Chordata > Amphibia > Anura > Pipidae > Xenopus > Xenopus laevis. The sequence continues at coordinate 39,696,644 of NC_054379.1, read as the reverse complement.
CAAAATATTCACTAAGCCATAAACAATTTCTTCATAATGATTTTTCATTTTCTTTCTCCACATTGTAATTTCAGAGAAGAAAAGAAGAAACTTGGAGCTCATACCTTTAACTGCACGTATGGTCATGACCCACCTTGTCAATCACTTGGGACATTTTCCTCTGAGTGGGGGCCCAGCAGTTTTGCACAGCTTAATCAATGAGAATCAAGATAACCCATATGTTGAAGCATCTGAGCTTTCTAATGAAGTTTTCAGGAGTCCTAATTTGCAGCTATTTGTATTCAACGATAGTGCACTTATATCTTATTTGCAGATCCCTGCAGAAAACACCATTGATCGGGACCCAACGGGGGTTCCTGGTGATGTCCGGATTATTGTCAGGGATATCTCAGGGAAGTATTCTTGGGACGCTGGAATAATGTATGGACCACTGGAATGCAATCCAATACTCAAGAAGGAACAAACAGTTCTAAATGTATCTCAGGATCTTGTAGAGCCGAGTGTATGTAAAACAGGGCTAGCTGATGGAGAAGGGGAGGACTTGCTTGATACACTCCTGGAAAAGCTTGGAACTGTAAGTCCAGAGTGCCTACTTGGGCCAGAGTCAAAGCTAAATGAACCTGCCTCACCTCCCTATGGCATGAATCGAGAGCAAGAGGAGGCAATCATACAGGCAATTAACAGACAAAATACGCATGAGGCACAGCATGTACAAATGTGCAACGCTGATCCCGGTGTGAAAGTTGCATGCCAGGAAGAGCCAAGTACAACGCAACCACAAGCCCCATTTTATTTCTGTAGGCTTTTGCTAAATGATTTAGGGATGAACTCCTGGGAAAGAAGGTATGTTGATACATTGTCTTCCTGCGAAACTTCTATGTGATATATACAATACATACATAGCACTTTACTTCTGTATTCGGCTACTACACATTAGTTGGGGATAGGAAAATGCTACTGCTCCTTTTTTTTTGGCATTGCTCAACTTCTGCTGAAGGGGTAGTTCACCTTGATAACATTTAGCGTGATGTCAGCAGCTGTTTTGGAATACTCTTTGCCATTCATTTTCTTTCTTTTTTTTTTTGCTGTTTTTCAAAATTTAAACCCACATCAAACAAAAATGTCAAAAATCAAGGCAAAATCGCAACCTCAAATATCCCCTTAATATTTCTAAAAACCATACAAAATAAACAACGCAGACCAACTGAAAAGTAGCTTAGAATAGGTCCTATTAAATGCAAAACTTTAAAGGTGAACTTACCCTTAAAGGGGTGGTTCATCTTTAAGTTAACTTTTAGTATGTTCAAGAATAGCCCATTCTAAGCAACATTTCAGTTGGTCTTCATTATCTTTTTTTTCTTTTTTTTTTTTTTTGATTATTTGCCATCTTCTTCTGACTCTTTCTAGCTTTCAAATGGTGGTCACTGACCCAAATGCTCTATAAGGCTACAGAGGTATTGTTATTGCTACTTTGCACTATTTGTTTTTCTATTCAGGCCTCTCCTGTTCATATTCCTTTATTTTATTCAAAGCAATGCATGGTTGCTAGGGTCATTTGAACCATAGCAACCAGATTTCTGAAACTGCAAACAGGAGAGCTGCTGAATAAAAAGCTAAATAACTCATCCCACCAATAACAAAAAAAAAAAATGAAAACCAGCTGCAAATTGTCTCAAAATATCACTCTTTACATCATACTAAATAGTACTAATAAAGTTTTGTAAGAAGTAAGCCCTCAATGCAGACATTGTCACAGAATTGCTGGAACATGCTAGGAGTCATACTACACCAGCACGGGTGCTTCAAAGCTCATTGACCCCTGTATTATTTAACTGCCTGTGTCATAATTCAAGTGTATAGTATGAAATGTAAAAAATTGGAATCTTTGCAGGAAGAATTTTCACCTGCTAAAGAAAAACGCCAAGCTCTTGAGGGAACTAAAGAATCTGGATTCAAGACGGTGGTAAGTACTATGTGAATATACCTACAGTGTGATGCTTTCTTATGCTAAAGTCAATTATACAGACTCTCAAGCTTTCCCGTGGGATTGGTAGAACTCTCTCATTTATCATTACATTCCATATCTTCAAATTTACATTTTGCCAAAAAATTAAAATGTTTAATTTATGACATTCTGCAGCAGAATGATTGTGCAAAAAAATAAAAAATAACCAGGGTCGTCTTTAAGCTTTAGTATCCCTGTTTAAGGTGAAGTTTCACAATATCTGATACTTTTTGTTTCTCTAAAGCATAACTAAAGAAGCAATTTCTTTTCAACAATGAGTAGTGCACTATGGTGTCGTAAATGCAACAGTTGAAAGTTAACAGTAACAAGATAAATCTAAAATCAATATGCTAGACATGCCATATTTTATATACTGCACATATTGCAGCAGCATAGAAGTTCAGCATCTCTATAGGAGTAATCGGTGGCGTAACTATAGAGTAGGCAGACCCTGCAGTTGCAGGGGGGCCTGGTAAGTTTAGTGAATAACAAAGCTAGTAGACATGGTTTGCTTGCAGTGTAGGTGTACTCATGCAAAACTGATAATTTCATCAGTGGTTATCGGTGCAGCTACCGAGCACAGCAAATATTTGCTACTAAGATGCCTGGGGATGAACAGTGACTTCCCTGCAAGCATGTATCCCACTGGCCTCCACTAAAGTCATCTCTGTTATGGAATTGCTACATATTGGCAGCTCCACATTATGACCCCGTTAAACTCATTTTATTTTATTTCTTAGTTTGGTTTAATGAAATCTAAATGGGTCAGAGAGAGAAGGTAAGAGCACACAAAGCAGATAAATAGAGCAGAAGCTCAGCAAGACGCTTGGAAAGAAAATAAGTAGAAACTGCCTTTTCATTCAAACTGCTGTAAAATAAATTGCCCACAAACAAAATACAAGTGACGCATGTTATCCTAAAGGGCTGCTCAGGGTACTTTGGTTTGATCCTGCAGGGAATGTCAACAGCCTTCCCGTGGTCACCTTTATCTTCCTGTAATTCTCTGTTATCCATGCCTTCATTAAGCCTTTTTTGTTGGCCTTAGAGATTCTCATCATCTTTTCCCTGCAGCTGCTCCAGTGGTTGAAGGGGAGCAGCAGGAGATGTTGCGTTTAGACATTAAATAGAAATTATTTGCTGACAAACAGGTTGTTATGGGAAGTCATGCTGAAAGCATGAACTAGTGAAGCTTTCATAAGTCCTTTAATAAATGGAAATCTTCTGAACAGCATGAACCCAATGTAATAATGCAAACATTTAAAGTTCAATTCTAGTAAGACTGGTTAAGCTTTGTTTGCATGTGTTACAAAAGGTGGAAACTGCTGCATTGGGGCTTAAGCAACATGATGATATGTTGATCAGTTAGATACTACATTTTATTCTTTGTTACAAAGGTTTTTCAATATTCTAAAAATCGAAATATGATTGGGATATATTATAATGGATTTCACAGTCCAGCCCCTGGTATCTATAGCCATGTTGTCTTAATTTTTTCTGGGATAAGCCGATTCAAAATGTGTTTTCATATTTGTCACATTTGGAATATGGGCTTTTAGAAAAAACATACCGAAAATCCTATTCTCTTAAAGGGCACCTATCACAGCCAAAATCAAACACATATTAAAAATCTGACCAGTTCAACATAAACACGTTTAATCAAACTACATATATCGTTTTTTGAAAAAAACTGCAGGTTTTAAAAAATCCCTTACTTTGTCAAATGGGTTCTTCCACTGAGGGAGGCCATACTGAGACTATAACAGAGACTATAATATGCAAATTTCAGGAGCATGCTCAGATTGTAACACTGCTTTGAGTATTCTACCCAGAATGTGCGAGATTTCAGAGGTGCAGTTGGCTGGGAAGATATAGGTAGGAGGAGCCAGTGAAATCCAAGATGCCTGCCTCAGCTAGAACTGCAGTGGAGATAGGGGAGATCTTGCAGAAGGGATAGTGAGCTGATCATTTACATTATACAAACAATTCTTACTGTTTTAAAAATCAGATTTCTTGAACTTTCACATAGTGTATTTGTGATTTTAGTTATGATTGGTGGCCTTTAAAGATGCCATGTTCGATTCCAGACCAGCAGTCACTGTTCTCATTTACTAGGGCTCACTTACAGTAGCCCTTTAAACTGACTTTCGACGGCTAATTTATCAAAGGCTGCAATCAAAATGATATTTTTCACCTTCATATCAAATTTTTTATGTTTTTTTTTTTTTTAACTTCTCCCTGATGTTTTTTGACTACAAAGTCTGCTGAAATGCATTCAGACTAGTGGGTGCTTCAGCGTTTTTTAGCACAGGTGTGCAACCTGTTATCCAGAATGTTTTGGAACTGGATTTTTCTTTTCATAATTTGTATAGTCTACTAGAAAATCATTTTAACAAGAAATAAACACAATAGGCTGGTTTCGCTTTCATTAAGGATTAATTATATCTTAGTTTGGATCAAGTACAAGCGACTGAGAGAAAATAAATAATTTTTAAGAATTTGCATTATTTGGAGAAAATTTCGTTTTTGGGAGACAACATTGCCATAATTCAGAGATTTCTATATAACAGATCCCATATCTGTATGGAAATCTATCACTCTGCTTACTTGAGATTTCTCAAGATTTACCCCCAGAACAAAAGTCTAGAAACACTGCAGTATTTAATTTGCATAAGATTCAGCCGGAATGAAATTTTTTTGATAAATGAGACCTTTGGTTTAATTTTCTAGCTTCCAGCTGACCAAAGCGTATTGCTGATTGATTGCTTTGGTACTGCTCAGTTTTTGTAAATGTGTTCCACTGCCTCATCATTATCCTTATTGACTTACAATGTAAGAGTCCCTGCTCATGTCTCAGACCTCAGGTAGAGGAGATAGTGACAAAACTAGCGGATGGACTGATCAGTAATATGCAGCAAGATGCTGTAGTGCTGTCTGCAACCTTACTTCTAATAGAGCACAAATATAATACAGCACTGAATGATCCACATAAAGCACCTATATGAAATAATCTCAGCGCCGTGCAGAAATCTATACCGAGCAGACATAAGAGTTCCTTTACAGTCACAGTTTGTTGCGTTACAGCGGATGTAGTCACTGTGAAAATTTATGCCATTCATTAAAAGTACTTGCGTCCAAACACAGTTTTTGCGCTTGCACCTTTCGCCGTCATTCAACATTGTACAGGGCCTGTCTATCTGTTTTGATGAATTACATGCAGGTACGCCAATTGATGCAGGGGAACCCACAAGTTATAAAGGGAAAGTACAAACAGATCCCTCTTCTCTTCAACTCACGTAATCACATTATATATGGTACTAACCTGTAATCATGTATACTAGGGATGCACCGAATACACTATTTTGGATTCGGCCGAACCCCCCGAATCCTTCACTAAAGATTCGGCCGAATACCGAACCGAATCCGAACCCTAATTTGCATATGCAAATTAAGGGTGGGAAAGGAAAACATTTTTTACTTCCTTGTTTTGTGACAAAAAGTCATGAGATTTCCCTCCCCGCCCCTAATTTCCATATGCAAATTAGGATTCGGATTCGGTTTGGCCGGGCAGAAGGATTCGGCCGAATCCGAATCCTGCTGAAAAAGGCTGAATCCTGGCCGAATCCCGAACCGAATCCTGGATTTGGTGCATCCCTAATGTATACCTCATTATGGCACATGTTGTGTGTTTTTGGTCTTTTTAAATGTAGCAGTCACTATGAATACTAATGCTAGTCATTAGGTATTGTGTCCGAATATACTCATTGCATTTTCCTCTATTTGTGTCTGGTTCATCCTTCCTGCCTATTGTTCTGAATTGCACATGTGCTCCAATTAAAGCAGAGAGAACTGAGGGGCAGCCTTCTGCCTTTAAACTGCCAGTAATTCTAGAGTTCCTACTGTGATCTGGGTCAATACTCATGGCACACATGCATCTAAATAATCATCTAAACTCATCCTAAGTTTGACACTGATCCCCAGAAATTACACCATCCTGTGTTGGACATTTTTAGCGCAATTGGGTTCAAGCCATGTCAAAACAGAATCCAAAGGTTTTGGGTGATCTGTAGTAGTGATGGCCGAATCAATCGGTGTCAAAGTAATTTTGACGTGCGTCAATTTTGACACGAGCCACAGTTTTTTTAAGCGCTGCTCTTTTGTCCAAATACATTAAATTCAATGGACGTCCAAGAAATTTTGCTGCGTGACAATTTTTATTTTGTTGTAATTTTTTTTTGTTGCAGCAATTTTCCCACATCGCTGCTGTTTTGTAAAAAAAACATTTGCATGCGGCGAAATGTGGAAATTCGCCATGAATCCATGCCTGGTGAATAAATTCGCCCATCACTAGTGATCTGTTATTGTAATAGATATACTACACTATGTATATTGTTTACCTCTGCTTCATCAGCCTTGGGTCTTTAATGTAAAAATAAATACTGTTTCTATTGGGAAACGGGAGAAAGACTGGCAGGTGAACCAAAAAGCCATGATGGCTGGTGACCCTTTTTCACATGCCTGTGATTTAACACATCAGCTAGTTTTTTACTGGTGCGATAACCCCTTAAAATGCTTCTGTGTGGCACATCCATGGACTCCTGATCATTTAATTCTGTCATAAATAACTGATAGGGTTGAGAATACAGATATTTACCCACTGAGTATTCTTCTAGTGTGGCTAGTATACCTGGTTGTTTTTTCTGTTTCCATAGACCATTTTACATTGGAAAGATAGGATCTGACCATTTGAGTTCACTATTGGTTAACCTGTAGGATTCGTGTATTGTAGGCCTGTTCTCAGCACTTCCTAAGCAACTATATCTTTCTCTTTCCTTATGAAGTGTACTTCAAAGTAAAATAACCCTCATACTGAGACAGCTTAATGTGTAAATGCATTTCTGTAAATTTCATACCTCAAATGATTTGTTCCACGTCCATGTACTTAGAAAAGTGGAAACCCCCAAGGCCCTCAGGCACAGAGTTGTTAAGTAGGCATGTTCCTTAGCGCTGCAAGGAATAAATTGAATTAGGTAAAGAAAATCCCTGTGATAATTTAATTGGAGAAGTTGTGAGGTAGGCAAATGCTAGTAATTTATGACTATGCAATGGCTCATTGGAAAAAAAAATCCATAAAGCAATTATTCAGAGCGTCTCCTGGCTGTACTTGCGTTTCAAACCAAAATCTCCACAGATCTGCTCTTTAAGTAATGCAGGCAATTTATCTCCTACATGGGCAAAACTTTTCCAGTAGTTCAATTAGAATATTAAGCAGATAAGACATATCTGCACAACAGTAAAGACATGGCAACACTTCATAGGGCATTTGGATAAGCAAATATAAATGAAATGGTCTTCTTGGAGCTGTTGTGATATAATTTAGATGTTCTACATGTCCTCTTCTTTCCAACTCTATGGGGCTCATTTATAAAAAGTGGACAAATTTGCACCTGGGCAACTAATAGTAACTCATAGCAACCAATCAGTGTTTAGGTTTTTTCTAAGCTGCAGATTGAGCACTGAAAGCAATCAACTGGTTACCATGGGTTACTGCCCAAGTGCAAATTTGCCCAATGTTTATATATGAACCTCTGTATGTTTGGTCTTTGTGAGCATGTCATCCAGTGCAGGGCTGTGGAGTCAGTACTTAAAGCCTTTGACTTTGACTCCTCAATTTATGGTGGAAAAAAGGAGAAAAGGCACAGGCTACATAACAGATAACCGATAAAACAGTATTGTATTGGACATGGCTTATCTGTTATGTGCTATGTAACGTGTGCCTTTTCTCCTTTTTTTTTTCCCAGCAGCTTGAATGGCTGCCCCATGGCTACACAACATCTAGTTTATGTAAACTATAGTCTTTCTAAGGGCAGAGACAGACTTGGGGATTTGGGGAGATTTAGTCGCCCGGCGACAAATCACCTCTTCTTCAGGTGACTAATCTCCCCGAACTGCCTCCCCGCCGGCTCTAATCTAAATCGCCAGTGGGATGGCACTTGGAGTGCTTTGTTTTCCGAAGTCACCTGAAGTTTCCTCTTGAGGCAACTTCGGCGAATTCTCAAAATGAAGCACTCCGAGTGCCATCTGGCCGGTGATTTAGGTTCTAGCTGACGGGAAGGCATTGCGGGCAGATTAGTTGCCCGAAGAAAAGGTGATTTGTACACAACATACAAGGTATTTTATCACTGCCAAAGCTCAAAATATAAACCACATGCTTTGGTAATTCTAAAACAAAATCAAAGTTAAACTACATAAACCAAACTCAATTAGAAAACCTAAAACAACTTGTACCTGGCATATACAGTAGCATATACTGTAGAATAGCTGCTAAATACAATCCAAAATTAACTGAAGTTTTGTTTTTAGAAACAGAATTGCTTCTGCCATATCCTCCTTCATAGAAGATCTTAAATCTGATTTGATTATTTTCAGTACTTGTACTTTAAACTTATTAGGAGTCTGAGTTTTTGGCAACACCTACTCCAGATACCCAAAATTGCTCCCTGACTCCAAAGCTGTGACTAAATGGTACACATTGTCCTGGTGTTCCAGGTTAGCTCTGGTTAAGAGCAACTCCTAATATTTCCAGGTAGAACCGTGAAACAGGCCAGTTGTTCCTAGTTTTATAGGTCTTTGTTTAAGAGCATGCCTGAAGGATTATGTTTTAGCTTAAACCGTCTGTTCCAGGTTGGTCTTAAGTGTTGTCTCTCTTACAGCCGTGAAACACACAAGATTGCAGTGTTTTATATTGCTGAAGGACAAGAGGATAAGCGTTCCATTCTCTCAAACAGTGCTGGAAGCAAGGCCTATGAAGATTTTTTAGGAGGACTTGGATGGGAGGTAACTATATAAAATGTATATGCGCATCTACTATAAGTGAGTAGAGAAGAATTTTATTTGAGTAGCTACTGTAAATAAGTAAAGAAGAGTATTTTTTTGTAAATAAGTAAAGAAGAGTATTTTTTTTTATTTACAAGAATAAGAGAAATAAAATGTATTTAAGCATAAATCGTATTGGGGTGTTTCTAGGAGCTTTAAGTACAGGCTGGGACCACTTATCCAAAATGCTTGGGACCTCAGGTTTTCCGGATAAGGAATTTTTCTGTAATTTGAAACACTTGATCTTTAATTCTGCTAAAAATCATTCAAACATTAATTAAATCCTATAGGATGGTTTTGCCGGCAATAAAAATTAATTATATCTTAGTAGGGATCGAGTACAAGGTATTTTATCATTATAGAGAAAAGACAAATAATATTTAAAAATGGGAATTATTGGATTCAAACCCAAATAGGATTGTTTAGTTTCTAGTACGGATTATTTATATCTTAGTTAAGAACAAGTAAAAGGAACTGTTTTATTACTGCAGTGGAAAAAGTAAATATCGTTTCAAATTTTGAATTATTTGATTAAAATGTAGTCTATGGGAGGTGATCTTCCTATTATTCAAGACTTTCAGGATAAAGGGTTTCTAGATAAATGATCCTATACCTGTATCTGCAACTTGTTAATTCTGAGACCAGCGAAAAGAAAAGAGAAGATGCTCTTCTGCGGTGTACCAAAGTACCTCCAAAAAGTTTTAATGTGCGGAGTACAAAAATCAAACGTTTTAGGAGCAAGCACCTGAAAAGTTTGATTTTTGTACTCCACACATTAAAACTTTTTGGAGGTACTTTGGTTCTTTTCTTTTCACTGGCCTTGGACAATGTTTACGCTGATTCACCCTATTGTATTAGACAGCGCTAACAGGAAATTTCCTAAGTATTCTCTACAAACTGCGAGTGTATTGAATTCCACTAATTGAATTTATAATTCTGAACTGGACTCTATTGTAGCATGTAGTGATGTGCGGGCTGGGCCGATACCCGCGGGTCGGGCGGGTTCGGGCCGACATTGCGCGCTCTTTGTCATGTGCGGGTTGAGCTCTTCTGACTGCACTCCCTGCTCGCAACCTTCCAAATTCCAATTTCCGGGTTGAATTTTTATAGATGCTTGCCTCTCACCCTGCCCCTTTTGTGACGTAGGGGAGGGGTGGCGGGCGATTGTGGGTCTAGTAGCATGCTCATATTGGCCCCATTATCTACCTATATTCTATTTCCCTTTACACGTCACAAAGGGAGCATTGTCATTGCCATTTTGATTTTTAGTAGTGTAGGAAGCAGCTGTGTTGTCTCTCAGAATATGAACTACATTCATTTGTATTCATTTTTGACCGCTGCTTTTGACCTTTATATATGTTGTAGAGATTTTTCAAGCTGATTAAGGATGAGAGCTCTGGGGTTTCTAGGAAAGCTTTATTCAAATGTCCCCATTGTACAGAGATCACTATGAATTGCGGAGACAAAGTTTTATCATCGCCAGTTAAGCACTTCCCTACATATCAATAGAATAGTTCTACTGTCTGTGGATAAGCTGCAGCCTCATTATTACAGTGTAAAATGCAATCCTTTTGCAACCAAGCATATTCCAGAGATACCAGACCCTTTATTGTAATCAACAGGGACAGCTGAACACGCCCTAGCCTTACATAAAAAAGGCAGTTTCTGGAGTTAAGCTGTGCAGACATATATGTGGTGATCTAGTGTGCAGTGAAAAAGTCATATAGGCAGAAATCTTATCCTTCACCCTTCTTAGCAAGTACATCAGTATATGTGTTTAGGCTCAAGTACTTTCTATTATGAAGATTGTGGAAGCATTATTATTGGGTAGTATACTTGACATGGTTTTGGCCTTCTTCTCCTTTTGATACCCGTCTGAATGCAAACAAGACAAAAGTGCTATGATCATCATTCTGTTGTTAAGCATTTCTGTTCTGATGAGAAATGTTTCAGGACAACATTGCTCCAGTCCTTAGAACTTGGATAGTTACTGAATTGAATATGAACATATAAACCATGTAAAATAATTTCAGCCTTCAGATGGGCTGAATCAGCCAATTTAGACAGCTGGTCATGTTTCTCTTTATTTTGGCAGTCACCCGTAGTTTGCAAGGATACTATATATATATATATATATATATATATATATATATATATATATATATATATATATATATATATACTCCACCAGATGAAAGCACTCACGGGTCAGTCATATGAGTACAAATAGCAAAAGTTTTATTCCAACAACCGCATATCTACGCGTTTCGATCCCACTGGATCGTCATCCAGTGGGATCGAAACGCGTAGATATGCGGTTGTTGGAATAAAACTTTTGCTATTTGTACTCATATGACTGACCCGTGAGTGCTTTCATCTGGTGGAGTATGAGGATTTTGGTGAGCACCCGGTAATTATTGTATTGAGTGGTGCGTGCAGATAAATGGAGGGATATATATATATATATATATATATATATATATATATATATATATATATATATATATATATATATATATATATATATATATATATATATATATATATATATATATATATATATATATATATATATATATATATATATATATTATATGTGGTGGTAATCTAAAGGTGCACACTGTTTACAAATGAGAATACCTGGGTGCCTGCCAGTTTGGAGTAAATGCAAAAGTAAGAAATGGCGACACTCACAGGTTTTTTAAAGTTGCAAAAAACAAAAAAGATGTTTATTGTGGCTCAACGTTTCGATCCCCCACAGGGATCTTCGTCAGGAGTGTAGAAACAAACATTCAGACAACCCATAATGCCCCTGAATTTAAACCCACGTCCCATAAAATGGCGCCAAGACCTGTTGCTAGGCAACCGTGGTAGCTGTCAGTCAGCTAATGCATGTAAAGGACAAACTCGTGAAGTGTATAGAAAGGAGGGGGGAAGAGGACAACCAGTGCGCAAAGGTGCGTGTGAAGAATAAAATGCTTAAAAGCAGGTGAGTATCTGATCAGAGTACACTATCGCTGTGCCAGAAAAAACCACGCTCCTGTGCCTGCACGTCCTTAGCCAATCATAGGCTTTACAGGTACTTCACAGGCAATCCGGGCCCAGTCCAATTCACAGCCATTGTCTGGCCTCCAATCGCATCGGCTAGTAGTGGTGGGTGTGCGCACTAGCGCAGTGAGCCTCTGTATAGCCACCCGTTGCCTAGGACCCGTCATCTGGCAACCCGAGTCAATTTAATTGAAAGGCGGCCACAGGTAACGCAGCTCCCTGCGTCTCCTGAACCGCCGTTATATGTAGGAGCAGGATGCCTGGTTATGATCACAGCGCGTAGGAGAAGTTAACCGCCTACTGCTGGAAGCAACCAGTACAAGTAATTAAATGCATCAGGGTAGACTCGGTCGCATCTGGGTAGATATGGGAGCGCCCACCTTATGGGCTCAGCTCCTGGCAGGCGGGTATACTTTGGTTCGTGCCCACATACTAGACATATTAAAGTAAAAACGTACATAACGCCGGATATCAGATTAGGCAAGCACGGTGGTCACTGGCATGTTCAGCAGATAGCAGCAAAAATTAAATAAAAACAACAGAGAAAGAGCAGAGGGGAGTAGGAGGAGAGATACAAGAGAATACATTAGTATATTGATAATAATGTAGCAATTTAAGTAAGCTGAAGTTGGTGGGACAGATTGCAACAGTGTAGTCTCTGTCATATACCTAAAAAGGCAATTATGTAATAAATGTTCACAAGAAACATCCAAGTGGAAGTGTCTCGTTAAGTCCTCGTGGGGTAACAGTGTCCAGCCGGTATATCCATTTCGATTCTTTCCTCAGGAGGGCCAGGTCACGGTCACCTCCTCTCGAGAGGGGGGGTTGATGGTCAATAGCCATACAGCGGAATGTGGGTAGCCCATGTCCCATTTGTAGAAAGTGTAGGGCGACTGGTTGTTTGTTATATTATATGTGTATATATGTATATATATATATATTTATTATATGTGTATATATGTATATATATATATATATATATATATTTATTATATGTGTATATATATATATATATATATATATTTATTATATGTGTATATATATATATATATATATATATATATATATATATATATATATATATATATTTATTATATGTGTATATATGTATATATATATATATATATATATATATATATATTTTGGTTTTTAGACAAAGATGTGTTTATTTATTCACTTGTAATGTTTTATATACTAGGTTGACCTTTCTACTCATTGTGGATTTATGGGTGGTTTACAGCGGAATGGAAGTACTGGACAAACTGCTCCATACTATGCTACCTCTACAGTTGAAGTGATTTTTCATGTGTCTACACGAATTGTGTCAGATTCTGATGACTCGCTGAACAAAAAGGTGGGTGTCTCTAATGCAGAGAAAACAGTCATTTTGATTTTCTATAAAAAAATGGACATCCTGGAGCCATCTTCCTTACTTTTCATACTGTTACATATTTTAGGTCACAAACCCCTCCTGCTGCCTTCAGTGTGCTTGAATGGACGACATATTGCAGTACAGTATTAGTAAAGCTGTCATGCGAAACAAAGGTTTCAGACTGTATTTCGGATGTATTGCTTATCTGACAACATCAATAGGAGATTGTCACTACTATTTGTCTGACTTTTTTTGTGTGATTGCTGTCTGTCAACTCATGGCCAGAACATCATGTGATTTGTTGTGTTTACTACTTTATTTATCTGAATGGTTGGTTGCAGGACGGAGGATTGGTACGGACGAGCGTTCATCCGACACAAGGCTATAAAGTGCATATCTATGGCCATATTAATAGAATAGAATTTTTGTCATCAATATAGAAAATTAAGAACGGTTTATTTATGTAGGACTGTATGGGAGGCTGTATAAAGCAGAAGGACGCTGCCTTGACTTTTGGGCAGTGCTGATGTTAAACTAAGCCTGAAAAGATGCCACTTCAATAATATTGGAAGCCTTGGTTTAAGGTAAAGGATCCCCTACGGAAACAGGCCTGACTTGCATGATGCCTTTTTCAGCTCAGAGATGTGCATTCATTGGCAATAAACATTCTCCATCAGGATGCCTCTTGGCTGGAATAAAAATCAATCAACCTAACAGCTTCTTGCAGTCTTGCTTCTTCTAGCAACTAAATTGTGTCTAACAGCTCTGAAATTAGTTTTAAAAAAAACCCAGGTTTATTTGCTACTTGGCCTCGTTTATGACAGAACCTTTTCCTTGCAGGGACCTGGATGCAACCCCATAGTGAACTCTTGCTCCTTTGCTGGAGAAATTTGTCAGCTTTTTCAAGATTAGATTTTTTGCAGCTAATCTAACTGCTGTAGGGGTTTGTAAAGTGGGGACAGGGCTGTGCTATTGGATTTGTCCAATTCATTTGACTCTAGGACTATAATTGCACTTATGTCTTACCAGGCTTTTATAGCCTGGGGCTGGCCAGCAGCAGAAAAACAAATTGGCAGTGATACAGTAAGAGTGAAAGGGAATGAAAGGAGCACATTATTAGACTCCAGGCACCGCTGTTCTGGCAGGAAGTTTCTTGGTTAATTTACAAATAAAACTTAGATTTTAGGATGGGCACACTGTCGAGAAAACAATGGGGTTGTCAGGCTCGAGTTGTCCCGTGAAAGCAGCAGCCGTGCCTACTCAAGAGAAGGAATTCTTCAATCAAACAGACAACTTCTCACTGGAGCCAGCTGGCCATGTAATGCAATTAGTACGGAATAGAGGTCAGACCATTAGGTGTGTACTATGACCAATATCACTAGTGGCGTGCTGCCCGGCAGGCTCCATGCTCCAAAGAGGGGGAACAAAATAGAAACTGGATGGCCTTTTCAACTATTGAATCACAGAGGCATATGGGCAGCCTCCTAACCTCTCGAGTGCCAGGGATCTCTCTCCAAAGCCTTGCAGAGCAATGCACAGTGTAAGGCCCCTCTGGCGCCATGCAGGGTTAAAGTAATACATTATTTTTGTAAAGCTATAAAATGGATCACTTGTTCTTGCAGCTGGAAGCAAGTGCATTCTAAAGCAAAGCCTGATAACTAAGGAAAGACAGCTCAGACAAGATGAATAGAGTAGGCCCTTAATTGGACCTGAATGCCAAGTGTGTTATATATCTGAACTTGCTCAAGATGTTGCTGAACTACACTTGCACTCTACACTGTTTTGTTTACAGATTAAGGGGTTATTGTTCACATATCTTAGAGTCTGATTTCCTGCCATGGCCAGTACACTTTATTTAGAAGTCATAACTCATTCAGGATCATTTCATTTGCTAGGAATACACACAACAGCAGCAACTTTTTGCTGGATAATCAATAAATCACCCCATATAGCAGACAAGACTGCTTTTGCCCTTTGTGAATGTAGATACAGTAGCCTAATGTATTTAGAAAGCATTTCTGTACATGTACATGTACATTTTTTTCTATAGGACTAAGACTAAGGCATACTCGTTTTATAGCAAGTCCCTTTTCTTGCTATCGTTAAGCTTGCCATTAATAGAGATTTATGAATCCTTGCTGTTCAAGGGTGTCATCCCTACCACGTGTTCTATCATCATGATGCAAAAAACTATTTCTAACCTTAGCCTGTGTGGTGCTTATGTTGCCCATGCAGGCAAATACTTTTCCAGGGGCAGAATTATCTTTGTAAACACTTCTTTCTTCTTCTTCTTTTTCTGTTTTTAGTTATTCTGAATTACTTTATTTTGAATCCAATTTGTAAAATTCGTAAATTACTGCAGGACCCAAGCAAAAATCTACTAATATAACCAGCTACGGTTATTTCAATTAATCCTTTATTTAGTGATTATTTGTGACAGAATTGTTTGTTTTATTACTAAATAAAGAGTTTTTTTCTCTCCCCTTTTCAGCTACGTCATTTGGGGAATGATGAAGTACAAATTGTGTGGTCGGAACATACTAGGAACTACAGGAAGGGTATTATACCCACTGATTTTGGAGATGTTTTAATTATTATCTACCCCATGAAGAATCATATGTTTTTTATAGAGATAATGAAGAAACCGCAGGTAAGTTCATTGTTGCCTATATAGTTTTCCCTGCATATCAACAAAATTCAAATGCCAACAGAAATATATATATTACTTTTGCAAAATTAACCATAAGAAAGAGTGTGAAAATATTTTATTTTTCCTTGTCTATGCCCTTTTCTGCCCTCTCTGAATGTGAAATGTATACTTATTTATTATCATTATATGTTTATAAAGCGCTGACTTATTCCGCAGCACTGTGCAATAAATAAGTGTATAAAATGAATGTACAGATTAGATACAAGAAACAACCAGTAACTGATACAAGGGTATCGGAGGTTAGGTGTAAATATTGTACTAAGGAAGGTGCAGGCCAAAGATCTCATAACATGGCAGCTCAAAAACTAGTGCAGTTTGCATGTGAATTGTACAATCGGCTCTGTTTCATCTGCTTTTATGAGAGATGAACCTCATTCATGATGATGTGTCCAACCCCCAGAGCGCACTGAGCATGTGCAGTGTTGCTGACACACCTAACAAAATCAGAGATGGCGAGCTTCTATGCAGAGTTTTGATGGCCTGGATCATTACTGTTTAACATATGGGTGCACTATGTCTTATTAATAGAATGTGGCATGTTAGACATTTGTTTATAGGGTTTAGTTCTTCTTTAAAGGAACAGTAACACCAAAAAATTAAAGTGTTTTAATGTAATGGAAATATAATGTAGTGTTGCTCTGCAATGGTAAAACTGGTGTGTTTGCTTTAGAACATCTATTATATGACTATGAAGATTTTCATTCATCCAGGTCATGGTATATCTAGTATAGGTAAATCTGGCATTCGTAGGGACATTTTAAAAAAATATTGTTTCCCCCAACTGGAGTCCTGGCTCTGGTGGGAGAAACAATTTGGGGTGACAAAGAAAAACTGAACACTGAAAAATTAAATTGAATGTGTATAGGAAAGTTAATTCAAATGACATTTTCTTTCATTCTGAAGAAAAATAAAAACCAACAAAACTTCATTCCTTCGGGGGGGAGGCATCACCATTATTTGACCCTTTGTACTTGTTGCTGTCTAGAGGTTTACCAAACATTTCACTATTTTCTAAACCATAATCCATCTTTTCTCTTCTCAATCTAGAATTTCTTTTACAATTATTTTCTTAAAAAAATTCCCTTGCTTTCATACATTTTATAAAATAAAATCTGATGTCCTTGGATAAGGAAGAAATAAGATGAGTGACTGCCTTGCTGAAAATGAACATGCTTTAATATTCCTCTGAATTGCCTTTTATTTGATTAAAATAAAACAATTGGTTGAATGAGTCACCGGTCGATCCGTTCTTTGAACAGCCAATCGTTTTTTTGATAAAATTCACTGTCTTAACATTAACAAAAAGAAAGAAATTAAGGTTATCTCTAAATTTAAATGTGCAAAAAAACATTTGCACTGTACTAAAATGAATCCAGACATTTCCAGGGCAAGTGCTACTGATTTTTCCTTCACCAGCAAGTGACCCCGGGGTGAATGAGAGAGGCTTGCACAGGGACATGGCTGTTGTTTGGCTTCAGTCCCTGGTATTTAAATTGCATTCCCTAATCAAATGAAAAGGCTGTCCTCTCTATCAGGTTACAGCATCCATGGCAACATTTGGCCTTTTATATACATAATGTTAGTCTTTTTATTTGCTTGTATACGAGGACACCTGGAGCGGTAATAAGATCGGAGCGGTTTAATGTTTGTTTTAGATGATTTCTTAATTGCTTTTAGCTTCTTCTTTTTTTTTTTTATTTGTTAAAAAAAATTATATATATTACAATCACTGATTACACTCTTGTTCTCAATTTACCATCTTCCCCCCTTTTACATTTGATTAATTAAGCAATATAATTATCACAGACCGCAAGGCAGGTTTTGCTTGACAAAGCCACAGAGGAAGACAATAGTAAGTCTGTTAGCGTGAAAGCATTCCACGCGTCACAGATGTATGAGGGTATTTTAAACAATGAGGTGAAAAGCTGCCTGCAATAGAGGACAAAGAATACCGTGCCGACTCTACACACTACGCATACCGCCAGGGACATAGTACGGGTTCCCTGGGACACAGATGCCTCGTTAGATTGCTGCTAGTCATCAGAGATTAATTCTCAGCCATTTGGTACAATAATTTACCCATTCCCCAGTGTTTAAACTGCTGCCATTGACTGTGGAACACAGGGCTTTGTATTCAAGAGGTTTAGCTAACCTCGTCTACTTTTTAATGAATTCCACAAAATAACCATTTTTCTTAGAGCTCCTTAATGAATAAGGTGCATTTAATTATTACAGTAGGTAAGTTGTGCTCCACTTCCATTGAAGATGGCTTGCTCCCTCTATCTGCTGATTTGTATAAAGTCACAGGTATTTGCTAATAATAGGCCTTATTTGCTTGTTGCCTTCCTTCTTAATGAATCAATGATGCAAAAAAAAAAAAAAAAAAAAAAATTGCTTGATATTATATGGTCTGATCTTAGATTTCTGAAGTGTATATAGTACAATGTAAGATTGGAAAGTTTGCTAGAAAATTTGGACAGTAAATATACATATTGTAAGGTTTCCGAAGGTAAGGGGACTTTGTATACTGAGGAGGTTATTTGTCAAAGGTTGAATATTAGAGCTATGCAAGTTTTTTTTTTATACCTCGAATGAACTCACAACTCTGTTTTAAGAAAAAACTCGAATCAGTTAAAGGAGCAGTAACATAAAACATTTTTTAAATAAAATTGTTTCTACATAACGGGAAAAAAAACCCAAAACATATTTAACTTTAAATTCGCGAAGTCTTTATTAAAAAATAACTTACCGATCCATCGTGCAGCGCTCAATTTCTCCTCCCTGGCTATCTCCTATACAAGGCAGGGAGGAGAAATAGAGTGCCGCAGGATGGATCGTCGCCCTGTTGCCTTTTCTACAGAGGAGCGCAAGTGGCGTATCGGTAAGTTATTTATTAATAAAGACTTTCCAAATTTAAAGTTAAATGTGTCTTGGTTTTTTTTTTAATTATGTAGAAACAATTTTTTTTTTTTTAATTTGTTACTGGTCCTTTAAACAACCAGAAAACTCCAATTGATCAGATTTTCTCTGGGGGAAAAACACAACTCGCCCGAATTGATAGAGTTTTCAAGCGAAACCCACCAAAAAAATTGAATATCATCTTCAAATGGTTCAAGGAACCTCTGCCATTGACTTCTAGGTGACTTGACAGGTTTTAGCTGGAGTATTCTCAGATTTAAGTTATTTCCAGCTTCGGGAATAAATCTCGAATTTTGTTTTTTCTTAAACCCCGAAAAAAAAATTTTTTTTATTTTTAACATGAAAATTCAAGTTTTTACTGAAAATACCTTCAAAAACTTGAATTTGTCAGGGTAAATACAACTCTACCTTTAATAAAGCTACTGTATGTCTGTGTTCTGTTTCAGGTAATTCCTGTTGATTATTGATGGTAAAGACTTTTCACAACTTGAGGACGCTTATTTTTATAGAGTTTTTTTTATTTGAATAAGCGTGAAAAAAACTTAAATACAATGAATTTTTTCCCACTCATCATTTTCAATTGGTCTACCAACTCTCAAATTTGAAAAAAGAAAAGAAAAACTCTGAAAAAAAATTGCTTCAATTTTGTTTAGGACAACCCCAGTTTCACTTCTACACAAATTCAGCAGCTTTTAGTTGCCACATTTTTGCATTTGTGTTTCATAGATATCCAAAATTTGAGTTTTTGAAACTTCAATAATTTAACTTGTGAGTTTGAGCACAAAGCTTGTATAAAAAATCTAATTCAGACTTTGATAAATTGGTCCATATGTGCTCTGTAAGGCTGCAGGTACAGCTCCATTTGTTTTTAATTATTTAGGGAAATATGTTGTGTATTCAGGTAAATTTGCCTTTAGATAAATAGAATAAAAATAGACAAATAAAATAGAAGATATAAAAATGTAAAATCAGCATGAATGTATGTATGTATGTATATATGTGTGGTTATTTCTATATTTGTAAATGTAGGTATATAATTATGTATAAACATTTATAGATAGGTAGATATAGTGTGGGTGTGTATATAGGACCTGTCCAGAATGCTCAGGACCTGGTGATTTCCAGATAACGGATCTTTCCTTAATTTGGATCTTCTACTAGAAAATCATTTAAACATTAAATAAACCCAGTGGACTGGTTTTGCTTTCAATAACAATTAATTATATCTTAGTTTGGATCAAGTACAAGCTACTGTTTTGAGAGAGTTCACCCAAAAATTATTTATTGGGTGGACACTCCATCCTTGTTTCACCTAGAGCCCTGAGAGTGAAACTTGCTTTAAATGAAGATGCAGGTCTCTATGCTTATCGACATAGCTCAGGAATCCTGTCTGTGATGCTACATAAATTATATGGGACATAATATAGCATTTACATGACATTTAAATAATTCCAATATAGCTTTATCCATTCTATGAATTATATTTACTAGAGATTTTATCTATTTGTGTTTGAGTAAGCTGTGGTCAGCCAGGGGTTGATAAGCACATACAATAAAACCAAAAAAAAAGAGGAACAGATGGTGCAAATCTGGTGTCAAGCCTGGCTGTTTTCTCCCTGGAGGACCTAAGTGAGCCTATCAAAGTCCTTCAATAGAGGCAGCACTTTGTCTCTAACAGAGAAGCTTCTCAATCTGCCCTGCTGTGTTCTTCAGGACAGCAGACAATTGTGATTGAATCAATCGATACTCTGACGTTCATGCTCATTTTCATTTTTTTTTTTTTACATTTTTGCACTCGCTGTCCATTTTGTAAGAGTGGACTTGATCAGCATCTTTAATGCTTTTTGTGCTGGGAGGTTTATTACTTTAAATGACTGAATACCGATGGTACCAGCCATAGAAAATGTTCTTTGAACAAACTGTGAAATTGTTTAGCAAGCAAAACTGCATTTTAGCATTTACAGTATAAATTCATTCAAGTCTCCTTAATTAAAAAATCAACAGTTAATATACGTAGATATGTATGGATCAATATGACACAGCACTGTACAAAGAGTGAGGTATAGCAGATAGTATATAGTGACATCCTGCAACCAGAGAAGATGTTGCCTTTCTATATAGACTTGCACTCATGGGGTACACTTAATACATAAATTAATAGTAAATTGTTACTGTGACTATCATGATGCAGATCACAAAGCAGTGACTTAAAGAAGCAAACCATCTATCTAATTGTCCTTCAAGGATAATTAAATCCTAAAAAAAAATATGGCTAAAATGCGAAAAAATTTATATACTGAACTTGCACCAGCCTAAAGTCTCAGCTTCTCAATAGCAGCAATGATCCAGGAGTTCAAACTTGTCACAGGGGGTCACCATCTTGGAAAGTGTCTGCGACACTCGCATGCTCTGCATTGGGCTCTGAGCAGCTGTTGAGAAGCTAAGCGTAGGGGTCATTGCAAATTAACAAGCAGAAAATGAGTTTGGACTGTAATATAAGCTGATGCTACAGGGCACTGTTTAAATTGTGATGCTAGTTGCACTGGTTTCTGAGCTATCATGTGGTAAACATTTGTATTAATTATTAATCAGCCTTATATGATGACATTTATTAGTATGTATGTGACATCAGTATGTAACATCCGCACAGAGCATCTGCAGGGAATCGGCAAAAAATAAGATGGGGAGCTACTGGGGCTTCTTTTGTAGAACTCAGATGATGATGACCGGATTTTTATTTAGGTTGGGCTTGCCTATGTTGTAGGTGGTGTGTCAAAAGGCAACAAGTTCCACAGGTGTGGTGGAGCCAAAGTAAAGTCCTGGAGGTCCAAAAAGAGACGACCATAGTTGTTTGTGCTCAGAGGTGGATTTGGTGGAATATTTAACAATGGAAAGGGTATTGCTCACACATTGTACAGGAAAGTGAAAAATGTAATAGAAAGTATGGCAAGCCAATGTAGCAACTGAGTTTTAGAAATCTAGGTAAGCCAAGCAACAGTGTTATATATGCTGAAAAGAAGGCTTTCTTGGCAGGTGCGTGGCAGTCGTGACTGAATTAGTATCTAAGGTGCATCTTGTGTGATAAAAGGGCTTCGTTTTGGCTTATGTGAATGTAACAAAACAGATGTGGGCAGCACCCTTGGCTCTTGTTAGCCCTGCTGTCTTGCAACACTAGGGTCTTGAGTTTGATTTCGGCCCAGGGCACAATCTGCAATCTACAATTTTTTTTTTTATTATTTTTTTTTTAATTTCAATAAATTCTTATTTGTCTTATACACTCTGCTTGGGTAGGAACTGCAAAGTGCTGCATAATATGTTGGATTTATATAAATAAAGAATAATGTTTAAATATGTGGATCAAAAAAAAAAAAAGATTTTGTGTTCCAAACTTGGCAGGCTTGGGATGTGGGTAGATACACTGACTGAACTGATTAAGAAGAAATGGTGCAATCTGTTTTGCTATGGTGACCTATCAGACTATACAAATTGCACATCTTTGCCACAGGGATGGGGAAAGAATTGCTGCACATGGCCACTATTCCTGTGTTTTTTAGTTCCCTCTTGTATTTATCTTATGGAAATTACATAAATTGGATTAAGAAGCTTTGCCTGGCTCACCTTGCAAATTTGAGTGCTTCATTACTTCTTCAGGAAGTGCAAAAGCACAATCCTTAGTTTTAATTTACAGAGCACTGGCACTGTTGGAATTGCTGGCCTCTGCACTAAGCTCCATGTTTCATATAGTTTTATAAAATTCACTTTGTTTCTATTCATTCCCTTTGGATTTTCATAATTGTATTTATCAATGGGTTAAAGAAGAAGGAAAGTCATCTTGCACTTGGGGTGCAACCCCAAGTGATTGTATTTACTTACCTGATGACACTCTGTGATGGGTCTCCTATCAGCAGAAAACTGCACCGCCCCGGGGTTATTCCATCGAGCACCACGGAGTGCTTCTCTCCCAGCTTATTCTTTGTCCAAATTTCCCTGGGGCAGACGCAATAGAGTGAAATAGCCGAATTTGTAGTTAAAATTTGGCTTTTCGCTTTACTGCGCATGCGCAGCCACGCAAAGAAAGAAGAAGCCGGAAGTGGATCGTTCCGTGGTGCTCACTGGAATAACCCCAGGCCAGTGTAGTTTTCTGCTGATAGGAGCACTGGCCTGGGGTTTCAGTAAATACAATCACTTGGAGGTGCCTAACATTTAGCACCCCCAAGTGCAAGACGACTTTCATTCTCCTTTAAAGGTAGATATAACTATTTGATAAATACAATTCTAAAAATCCCATGGGAATAAATAGATACTGAGTGAATTTTCTTGTGTTGAGTTCTAATCTCACATTTTGACAAATCTGCACCATAGAATTGTGTCCTAAGCCTTCTGTAAAGCTGGTTTGACATAATAATTTTCATGTTGTGTGTTTTTTATTTATTTATTTTTAGGTGCCATTTTTTGGTCCACTTTTTGATGGTGCAATTGTAACAGAGAAGCTCCTGCCAACACTTGTTTGTGCTACCTGTATCAATGCCAGCAGAGCTGTGAAGTCCCGCTTACCTCTCTACCAGAGCTTGTATCCTTTTTTAATTTTATAGTCTTTTAGCTAGGATTCCACTATCCACAAAATGGATTTTAACTGGTAAGTTTGTTTTTTGTTCTGACAAGTCTACACACTGCTGTAATTTATCAATATGTTCTAATTCTTCCTATCAGGAGGGTTAGCTTTGTTTTATGCTGAAACTGTTGCATATAAATATGCAGTGCAAAATCTATTTTCCCTGTAGCAGTGAATGTTGTTGGGTCAACCTCAAAGCTTGCACCCTCGGGGCCCATATTCAAGAAGCTTTCTGAATAACTGCAGGATGTGTGTAAGTACAGTATATTAATCAAAAGCGGCAATCACTCAAAAGTAAAATCGCAACATCTCTGTGCTTGTATATATGGCAAATTCTTTTACATTTATGTTTCTGATATATGCGGAAATGTCATTTAAAATATTCAGTGATTTTGAAATCAAATAATTAAAAGGCATGTTGTAACGCTGCTTTTTTAGCAACCTCACCAACCAATTCTTATCCTATGGGTCAGGACTGCAAAAAGGGGGTCCCATTCTGTTTAGTGTGGCTCCCCATGATGACCTTTCATATTATAAAGTGTTCCTACAAATATTTATTAAAGTTTGATTTGTAACAGATTTGCTTTGGGTCCTTTGGGAAAAAGTTAAGAAGCATTGCATTTAGGGGCAATTTACATGTCGGTAAATTCTCTTTTGTGCAAATAACTAGCAGTATAAATGAAGTATTCGTTAAGTTGCCTCTTAATGAAAACCCATTATATTCCTGTAGTGCAAAGGTTCTGTGCTTTTGCTAGAGCCCAAGAGTAGTTAAAGGGGAACTATAGCGAAAATGAAAAGTTAATATAAGGATCCTCATATTGAAATAAGAAACTTTGTAAATACAGTGTACAATCAATTAAATATTCTGCATTGTTTCTGAAATAATCAAGTTTATCTTCACTGATGCTCTCTCAGCATCTGTTTCTCTTCATTCTGTCGTCATGCAGCAGTTGGGTGTCAGATGAATGATCCAATATATCTTATATGGGTGGGCTCCCTTTCCTAACAGATGAATTAGATCAAATAACTAATTCCAGTACAAACAAAATCTAACAAAATAACTTTCTTTTGCACAAATTCTGCATGTAGAGAGACCCGATTTCTGGGGATTTTAATAGATTGAGCTCTAATGCATCTTCTAGGCAAAAGGAGCCCCCCTATAAGATATATTGGATCATTCATCTGACACTCCTGCATGAAGATAGAATGAAGAGAAACAGATGCTGAGAGAGGAATAGTGAAGATAAACTTGATTATTTAAGAAACGATACAGAATTTTTAATTGATTGTATTTACAAAGTTTCTTATTTCAGTATGCTGATGCTATTATTAAATTTTCATTTTTGTGATAGTTCCCCTTTAAGGACCATAGCAATCTTTTGGAATTCAATGTCCGGCCTGAGGACCTCTGGTTGGACAGCCTTGCTCTATATTAAAGCCAAATATTATAGCCTGTGTTTACAATAGATAATAGATATTGACTTCAACTATAGATCAGATCGCACATCAAGTATCAACATTTTTTGAATCCGTTAATGTCGTTTTC
This sequence comes from Xenopus laevis, assembly GCF_017654675.1. Lineage (NCBI taxonomy): Eukaryota > Metazoa > Chordata > Amphibia > Anura > Pipidae > Xenopus > Xenopus laevis. The sequence continues at coordinate 39,671,559 of NC_054379.1, read as the reverse complement.
CTTATCTTTTATGAATATATTTATGAAAGAGGAGAAAGCATATTCTTTTGATGATATCTCACTCAGGTGATGTGCAGGTATACTGTAAACGACACCATAATAGTCAATTGATACTGCACTGGTTTTATATAGGGACTGGTCACTTGAATAAGTTGTTAAATCATCACTATTTTTAATGTTTATTGTACTTTGTATTTCATTTATATAGGTGGTGTATATATATTCTCCTTTTGCTTTCTTGTCCTTTGCGTCTAAAATGGTGATACTGACTGACCTTATAATTGTGGAATAACCTAAACTGCCATTGTCTCATGCTCATAGACTTTTTGTTGTGTCAAAATCCCTTTAAAAGAAGCTAGAATCTACCAGGGGCAGTGGCAAGATGTCATTGACTGCATAGGCAGCTGAATGTGGCCTTAAATTGAACTCACCATAGCAGATATGCTTGGGTTTTCTCATATTGTGTGCAGAAACATGGCATACAACTGTGATATGAGATATGTAGTCACTTGTTCTAAGCCCGGTTCTCCAGAAACCACTGGGAATATAGTGGCCATTTAATTAGTTGTTGTTACTGTAGCTAAGGATGTAAATGTGGTAAGAAAAAATCAATTGTTTGGCATTCTGGCTTCCATCAAATGCTACATGTTCCTGTTTTTGATCTACTACTACTGTTCTTTAGCAATTAACATGTATATTTATGTATTATTGATTTAGCACGGTGAATGCGCAAATCAGGTTAGAAGACAAAGACTTTGACCTTATTACTGAGTAATGTTCTTTCACTTAAATCATTCTTGACTGCTTTCCGTTGCCGATGTTTGTCTTTAGAAGGCTCTACGAAGGTCTTCGGACTAGTTTACCAGGTGATTGCTTGTTTCTGGTAGCATGGAGCATAGGGTGCCTCTGAATCTGAGGACAGTAGATGCTCAGCAGCTGTTTTCAAGTAAAGACAGCTGAAGTCACTTGTTGGAGCGTCTGCAAACTCTGGCTACAGCTGCACTTGTCAGAAGCTTTAAGGGAAGTGTAATCAGCCGCAGAGATTAATTTGCATCTCAATTAGAAGAGAGTCAGGAGGAAGCACTGAAGTCTGTTGCTGGAAGGTTAGAGAAGAAATCTCATCAGGCACAAAAGGCCCTAACATTTAATTCTTCAGCTGAGTGGAAGACAATGTATGAGATTTAGTTTCCATGGGGACTAGAGACCCGCTGAGCCATTGAAAAATCTTAGCAGTTTGCACTGTAATCATTTTGATCACGACAAATTCTTCTCCCTAAATTCAACTGGGACAAATAAAACTTTCTGAAAGTAATTTTTTTAATCGTGTCCATGTCTCTGCTGTCAGACCTGATTTTTCTTAAAATGTTAAATATAAATTGTGAAATGTTTTCCCTGGATACTACAATTGTAAGTGTACATTTTTTGTGTATATATTTGTGTATTATGTTTTTGCATACATTTCTGTATCAGGCGCAGAATTAAAATCACGCAACAAGTAGCCTTTTCATTGTTGGTTCATAAGTATTAAGAAATATGTGTGTTTATATATACGTGGAGCACCAGCCTTTGTGATTGCTGGAATTCAGACCTAGTGAAAGCCAAGCATCCAGCCCAAGTTCAAGTGTGAATGTGTGTGTCCATTGCTGTGAAGGAATGAGTACGAGCACAACAGGTCAGAGGAGATATACACTACTGCAAGGCATCTAACACCTTTTTGCTAAGCTACCCAAATTAAATATCTATAGATAGATAGATAGATAGATAGAGAATCAAAAAAATTGCTTTAGACACATTTATGTAATCTACTATAATTATTTTCTGTTTGTGCGACTAAATGTAATGTATTCAGGGGTATTATGATGGCCCAACCTAAACAGCACTGGAACCCTTTTTTGAAAAACAGTGTTGTTCTACACTAGAGCAATTTGAGGACTGGTGAAGTTGCAGGGGGAAAATATAATTGTAGCCACTCATTAGAATTCCATCCAATTTCATGAACCCACTTGGTGCTATCACCAGCCTCAATGACAACAAATGAATTGAAGAAAAACAGTTGTTGAGTTTTCTTTGTTTATGCAGATTATGCTTTTAGTACATAGGGGGGAATCTAATAAGTATGCAAAAAGCAAAACTTTGTGAATAAAAATTCACCTGTTGCAATATAATATTCTTCATTAGACTTTTATTACATTGCTAATCTTAATTGCACACTGCGAACCTTTAAAACCTGCTCTGGAGTTTCATTAAATATTTTATCGAAGAAACCGGGTTACTATTGCAAAATTTTACTACATACACTGTGAACATTCGCAAAAGTAATTTGGTCGCAAACTTTACGAGGAAGTCGTTGAGATTTTTACTCAACATTTTTTGCTTTCCCCCCATTGAGTTTTATTAAAGTGACCAAAAGTTGACATTTCATTTGTGTTAGCTACAGCTTTTCTGTAGAGACAACGTCTGAATGCCTGTAATGGTTATGTTTGACTACTCTGGTAACCCTAGTTGTGATGGTGATACGTATTTCAGGTACTGTGTGTTAAGACTAATAATTGTGAAAAATGGAAAGCGGCTGATTTAGCTGAAATGCAGGGCAGTAAATGACAACTAAAGATGCAGTCTGGTGCAAACACTGTTTTTAAATGAATATGGTATACATTTTCAAACTTATTTTAAAGCATGAGAAATAAGTGGAGTTAAGATTTTTTTTTCATGTAGGGTGTAGATTTCATAAAGGAATACAAGTACATGCTTTTCTTTTTGTTTTTTTTAATCAATTTCTGAATTACATGCTTTATTGAAAAATATTGCACTGGCTCTGTTCAGAATGATCCTTACTGTAAATTTCTTCCCACCCAATATGCATTTCTTTTACTTTTTACATGAAGCAGGTTTATTCCCAGTTTCTACATATTTCCTTTTATATGGTTGGTATGATCTAAGTGGAGTGAATATGCCGAGGTTTGACTGACACTTAATGAGAGCGGTAAGCAGTGTTATTATAGTAATTATCTAATTTTGCTTGTAAACATAAAAGGTCATTGCGATACAATGTGTGTTAGTAGCTGAGTGGAAGAAAAATCCAATCATGCAGTGGTGTGTTTTATGCCTGA